>NC_134870.1:68449024-68479024 GCF_049852395.1 Peromyscus maniculatus bairdii
ATCTTTTTTGCGACAAGGTCTCACTGTGTCACCCAGCTAGCCTGGAATTCACTATATAGACCAGGCTAGCTTTGAATTTGCAGTGATCCTCATGCCTTAGCTTTCTAAGCCCTGGAATTAGAAGCATCCACCACTATACCTAGCCCAATTTAGCAATGTTTTGGAGATTTGCCAACTTTTACATGTATTTCTGACTTATACATTTCTCTTATTCTATAAATAGTGTTATCTTCCAGGAATCTATCACACTGTTATACAACCATTCAAGTGATTCATGAGTTTGTCTTCATTATCATCAACAGTGATGAAGTACATGCCTTACTACATGTTGCCTAATGTGCTTGTATATGGGTGAGTTTCTGTAGCTTAGTGCTTTCTTTATTCAGGTCAGAGCCCAGATACAATCAACAAAACCTATGTAACCCATTAGTAAACTAGAGAGAACATCATTCTGGGGTTTGGTGGAAAAGATGATTACATTTTCCTTAAAATCATAAAATGAAGCATAAAATACAAAAGTATTAAGGAAAACACAACATTTGTTTTGTTTGCTTCTATTTCTGTTTGCTGTTTGATTCCAGGCAGAGTCTTTGTGCACACAAAGCTGGTTGAACTCACATAGCCGAGGCTGGCCTCAAACCGCTGATCCCTCCCCTCCGTCTCCCAAGTCCTGGGGTTAAAGGCATTCAACAGCATAACTGCTGCCTGTCATCTTCACCTGGGATTCACATGGCACGATGTCTGTCATATTATATACTTGTCAAGTACACTTTGGGGGGAAGAGCTGTAAAAATGTGTGATTGCCCAAATTTGATCACACCTATCCTTAACAACTGATAGGTTTCACCAATTTCACCAAAACCACTTAGCTCCAAAACAAAATGGAAGTCAGAAAAATCTGGCTAGATGTGGTGGTGGAGGATCAATTGGACTGTAGCAGTTATACCTTACTAAAGCTGCAAATACAAAGTGTTCTGATATTTGTGGCCACTGATTCTTACCCTTTATTCTATGGTAACATATTGATGAATAATGTATTCCTCTAGGGGGAATTTTCCTGTCCTAGTAGTCACTTCCCAAATAACCACTCAGAATCTTAATATTTTTTATAAATGCTCGGTAAATAGCTCAGGCTTGTTACTAACTAACTCTTACATTAAAATTAATCCATATTTCTTAACTATGCTTTGCCACATGGCTTGGTACCTTTTCTCAGTACAGCATGCCTGTCTTTCTTCTCTCTGAGTCTGTTGTCATGCTTATACTTCCTGCCTGGATACCAACCAGTCAACTTCTTATTAAACCAATTCAAGTGACAAATCTTTACAGTGTACAAAAAGATTATTTCATATCATATTCCCATAAGTAAACCTGACTGAAAAGTGTTTTTTCTTATCTGTGATTCTCAACAGATGAGAAAGTGAGGGTGAGAGAATTGTCTTTTTTGGGAGTGTCAGACTTTCAGACATTGCAGGGGGTTGTCTTAATTTAACTCAGTTATGGGTAATGGGAAATCACCAATTTCTTGTTCCCAAGTGCAAAGGAGATTTTGTTGTTGTTATGCAGTTCAGTCTTCAGGCAATCCTGTGATAGCTCAGAGCTGTTCCTTCCAGGTACCCAGATTTCCAGTGTGTACATAGGCTGTTTCCCCCCAGCATACAAGCCTCACTGGCAATGTTTCTTCCTGATTGAGATCTTGAATCCTAGTCTACTCCTGGATGCTCCACATCATTCTCACAGTCACTGCTTTCTCCCACTTCTATGTGGGCAAATGCAGCCCAGGCCTGTCCAGTGCAAAAACATACTGGGCTTCAGTTAGGGGGTGGGCATGATCCAATTCCTTCCTCCCAGAAGTCCCCACCATGCATTTTCCACCCAATATGACTTCCAGTTTTCAAATGCACATGAATGCACGGGTAAGGAAAGGCAGGAACTCTGGTATTCTGTATAATCTGCTCCAGGGAGATAACTCCCATTCTGGGGTTTTTAGTGCCAATTAACATGAGACTCAAAATATCTAAGTACTAGAAGAAAGGTACTGGCAAAGGCAATTCTGATTTTTTGTCATTTCTGTTCATGAGGCCTAGTAATAAGGTTGGCTTCTCAACCTTAGCAAAATATTTTCTACCTAAGAGTTTTCTCATTTCTTTTATTTCTTTCTTTTTTTCCCCCTTGGTTTTTTGAGACAGGTTTCTCTTTGTAGTTTTGGTGCCTGTCCTGGATCTCACTTTTTAGACCAGGCTGGCCTTGAACTCACAGAGATCCTCCTGGCTCTGCCTCCAGAGTGCTGGAATTAAAAGCGTTTGCCACTACCACCTGGCTGAGTTCTTTCATTTCTAATCATTGAATTCTCCCAATTTCCCTAACCAGCCAATGATAAGGCACACTTGATCTAAAAGGCCAAGCGTGGAAATGCCCAAAGGCAGCTGGAGCTGGAATCCCATGTCCAGCATTACTCCAATTACTGACTAGAACTTTAAGACAACAACAAAACTCACAAACAAACAAACAAACAAACAAAAAACCAACCAACCAAAAAAAAAAAAAAACCAAAAACAAAAACAAAAAAAACTCCACACAACAAAACCAAGGATCTTATTATGAAGCACAGGTGAGCAAAGGCTGGAGAGACTCTTACTGCCTCCCAAGTGCTGGCATACAAGCATGGGCCAGAACCACATCTTAATTTTCTTCGTAATTATCAGGACTTGGAAGCAGTAACACTATCAGGTGCAGCAAAATGGAAGTGAATTACTGAGGCATCTTAGTTGTTTACAGCTTGTGGTAGTTTGTGGTGGTGGTGGTGGTGGTGGTGGTGGTGGTGGTGGCACACGCCTTTAATGCCAGCACTTGGGAGGCAGAGGCAGGCAAATCTCTGTGAGTTCAAGGTAGCCTGATCTACAGAGTGAGTTCCACAACAGCCAGGGCTGGTACATAGAGAAATCTTGTCTCCAAAAACAAAAACAAAACAAAAAACAACAAATACAAAAAGAAAAATAGAATGACTCCTATAAGCTCACATACTTGAATGCTTAGTCACTAGGGAGTAGCACTATTTGAAAAGATTAGGAGGATTAGGATTAGGAGGCCTTGTTGGAAGAAACGTGTCACTGGGGGTGGCTTTGAAGTTTCAAGCCCATAGTCTCCCTCTGTGCCTATGGACCATGATGTAGCTCTCAGCTATTGCTCCAGCACTGCCTGCATGCTGCCTTGTTCCCTGCCATGATGATCACGGACTAAACTTCTGAAAGTATAAGCAAGCTCCTAATCAAATGCTTTCTCTTATAATAGTTGTCTTGGCCTAAGTATCTCTTCACAGAAAAAGCCCACTGACAAAGACAGAAATTGGTACCAGGAGTGGGGTATTGCTGCAATAGGCCTGACCATGATGCTTATTGGCCGAATATAGACTTTGGATTAGGGAAGCAGTTGAATGCTTTAAGTAGGGCTTACTGGGCCATCCTATTGGGAACATGGAAGGAAATGGTGTTGAGAGCAACATAGATTATGATGGCCCAGCTCAAGCAGTTTCAGAGGGGAAGAATATTAGCAAGTGGCCTAGAGACCATTCTTGCCATATTTTGACAAAGAATGTGACTGCTTTTTGTCCTCATTATAAAAATCTGCCTGAGGCTAAATTGAAGAGTTTTGGATTAATGGCTTTGGCAGAGGAGATTTCAAGATAACCTAGTATTGACTCTGTCCTGTGGTTATTAGTAATTATTCTTATGCAGATCAATAATGATGAAAAGGAGCAAGCTGGACAAAGAAATACAAATGTAGTTTGGGGAGAAAAGGAGCACCTGGAAGTGTAATGGAGCTAAGTATAGTGCTCAGGGAGATCAGGAGTTTAAAGAAAAGCATGATGTTAAATGAAATAAAGGGAGTGGTGACCTCAGAGCAACACCTCACCAGCTAAGCTTCCAACTTGTGGAAAGGAGTTAAAGAAAAAGCTTCATCAGTAAAGGAAACCACCACCAACAGAAAGGTGGTGAGAATTTAATTGGGGTGGGACGGGATTACAGCTCCAGCAAACAGCAGAGTTTGGCAGTTCCTGCCATGTGGTTCTGGCTTTAGAGTCAAGGACACAAGAAAGTGGTTGTGGAATCTCCCTGAGGCTAAGGAAAGCTGGTGAGATCAGGCATGTTAGGGGTGTCCCTGAATGGAGGCCCACAGAGGCCATTGTGTGAAGCTGTGAAGTTGAAACCTGGAATGCCTTGGAAACCTCAAGGTGTTAGAGATACCAGTCATGGAATACCTGCCAAGGAGAGCTGCTAACAGCATATAGAAACTGCCCAAGAGAGTGAAGTATGTTGTAATCAACAAAGATGAAAGGAATTGGGAGATTCGAAGGGTGCTTTGACATCAGATGTGGAGATGCAGAGTTTGGAGTTTGCCCTGTTGGTTTTCATTTTGTTGGTCCAGTATTTCCTCACTATCCTCCCTTTAGAATGGTAATGCAAATATTGTGCCATTATATGTTGGAAGTATGTGCTCTGTTTATTTTTATTTTTACAGGGAATTACAGTTTAGAGATTACATGAAGAGACTTTGAATTTTGGACTTTTAAACAATGTTGAGACTATGACTGACTACAGAGACTTTTGTAGTTGGACTGAATGCATTTTTGCACTATAAAATTGCTACAAACCTGAGGCCAGTGAGTAGAATGTGGTGGTTTGAATAGCCCCTAGGCTCATGTATTTGAATGCTTAGTCACTAGGAGTGACACTATTTGAAAGGATTAGCATTAGGAGGTGTGGCCTTGTTGGGGGAAAAGTGTCACTGGGGTGGGGTTGGTTTTGAGGTTTCAAAAGCCCATTCCAAGCCTAGAGTCTCTCTCTCTCTGCCTAAGGATCAGGATGTAACTCTCAGCTATTGCTCCAGTGCCTGCCCCCTACCATGATGATCATGGACTAAACTTCTGAAACTGGAAGTAATCTCCCAATTAAATGCCTTCTTTTGTAACAGTTGTCTTGGCCGTGGTGTGGCGTCAAAGCAGTAGAAGTGCTTGACTAAGAAACAGCACAGTGACTCTGTTTTTAAACGTTCTTTTTCTTTTTTTGGTTTTTCGAGACAGGGTTTCTCTGTGTAGCTTTGCGCCTTTCCTGGAACTCACTCTGTAGACCAGGCTGCCCTCGAACTCACAGAGATCCTCCTGCCTCTGCCTCCCGATTGCTGGATTAAAGGCGTGTGCCACCACCGCCTGGTTTTTAAACATTCTTTCAGTCAGCTGTAAACATTCCATTTACTGAAGCTCAGGTATTTATTACACACATAGACCTTACTCAGTTTAGGCTTTCAGCTAGCTCTTGGGTAAGGATTAAGAGCTTAGTTTTTTGTTCTGTTTTCATGCATTGGGGATGGGAGGTCAGGGCCTAACATAGTCTAGACAAGAGTTTATCATTGAGCTATGACCTAAGCTTACGAAGGCATTTGAATTAAAACGGGTGAAGGAAGATCCTAGCGTGCAAGTGAGAACTCAAGACTGTATAGAGTAGGAAATTTTTGCCCATGGACCTGACACTTTAAAATTCATGTAAGTGCAACGCTCTCAGAATGAATGCATGAAAAGAGGCCTTAGGTGGGAACAATACTAAAAAGGGCTTCCACAAACCTTATCAATGAAATCTGAGTTGTGTGTTTCAGCCAGATGACACTGTATGGTCACTCACTGTATTTTTGTTTTTTCAGTCTCACACTGTACTCCAGGCTGGCCTCCACCTGGCTCCGTAACAATTTCTGATCCTCCTGCTTCAACCTTCCAAGCGCAGGCAGGTACCCAGTTTTTTTTTTTTAATTTATTTATTTTTATATGCATTGATGTTTTGCCTACATGTATGTCTGTGTGAGGATGCCAGATCCCCTGGAACTGGAGTTACAGACAGTTGTGAGATGCCATGTGGATGCTGGGAACTGAACCCAGGTCCTCCGGAAGAGCATCCAGTGCTCTTAACCACAGAGCCATCTCTCCAGCAACCCCCCCTTTTTTTCTTATGTTAGGGAGCACCAGTAATCTTTCTTCCATCTCACGTCTCTTCATTCGTCCCCCAGCTATCAGATTTTCCTGATCTTTCAACTTCACCAGGGTTCTCTGGGGCACCCTTACTCTGCTTTTCTCCTAACCTTACCCCACAATTCTTTTAACTCTGTTGCCCAGGTCATTGACATTCCCTTTAAGGTCAGTTAAAAAAAAATCAGCAAAGGGAACAGTTTAAGGACATAAATGTAAAGGTCTTATCTGGCTGGGTGTGGTGGCACACGCCCTTAATCCCAACACCCAAGAGGCTTAGGCGGGTGGATCTCTTGAGTTCCAGACCAGCATGGTCTACAAGAGTTCCAACCTGGCTGGGGATGCATAGCGATGCCCTGTCTCAAAACCAAAAAAAAAACCCACAAGAAACTCTTGGTCGTGAGCACCATTAGCGTGGAACGACAGTTCACCCATCACCCAGGCTTGGATTATCGCGCACCACGAGCTACTGTGGGGATGGCATCGGGGCGGCCTCCTCTGTTGTCAGCCACCTCGAGAAGAGCACTGTGAGAATCTTCCCGAATGTTGCGCTGAGTCCCGTCACCTCTTTCCTCCCGGCCACTTCCTCGGCCAGGGCCTCGCTCCAGGTCCGGGAAGAACGGCGGCAGCTCCGACCCGTTCCTGAGCGGCCAGCGTTCCTGAGTCGGGAAAAGGGAAGCTGGGGGGGAGGAAGCGGGGGAGAGCAGGGCAACTCGGGGCCGGGCGACGCTCGGCAGGGACAGGGCCACCACCGGAAGCGCGTGGGGGCCGCCTGGGCGGAAGGCGGCGCAGGGTGGGTTGGGGGGAGGGGGGGGGGAGAGCGCCGCGAAGGGGCGGGGCCTGCGCGCGCCCGGGGGGCGGGGCCCCCGCGCAGGTCACGTGACGGGCCCGGTGTTGGCGGCGGCGGCGGCGGCGGCGGCGCGGCGGCGGCGGTGGCCGCGGCGTCTAGAGCGGCGCCCCCCAGTGCAGGATGTGGCAGGAGGCGGCGGCGGTGTCGTTGGCGGCTGCGGGCGGAGGAGCGGCGACGGCTGAGGCGCCCGCGGGCGGGATAAAATGGCGGATTTCGAGGAGTTGAGGGTGAGCGTCGCGGGGAGGAGGGGGGGAGTGGGGGGGAAGCGGAGGCCGCGGGGCGGGGGGGGGGGGGAGGGGAGGCGGGAGCAAGCGCGGCGGCGGCGCCGGGGCGTGCGGCCGGTTGGCGGAGCCGCATCCTCCGGCGCTGCGCAGGGAGGGACGGACGGACGGAGGGGACGGAGGGAGGGACGGAGCCGGGCCTGGGCCGCCGCACACCTGGCGGGCCGGCCCCCGGGGCCCCCGTGGGCTGACTCGGCCGGGCAGCGGCGCTCGCCCCCGCCGCGGCGGCGACCCCGGAGCGTGCGTGCCCGCCGTCCACGGGGGTGGGTGGGGTGGGGTGCGGGGAGGAAGACCGCCTTGGGGAACGTGAAGTTGCGTTCGGGGATTTTTTTTTTTTCCCTCTTCCCCGCCGCGGTCTGGGCAGGTCTGTCAGGAGCGAAGGCCCCTTCCTCCCAGCAGCGCTTCCTCAGCGCGGGGAGAAGCGCGCTCTTTTGGGAACACCGCCTTCCGTAGTCGGCCCGATACCCAGATACTTGGTGTGTAAGCGTGGTAAGCGATCTCCGGAGTCGGCGTTGTCATGTAGTTTGTGCACTCCTGTGGCTCTGGAGGAAGAAACCGTTCGTTAGCATGGGAACAAGGTCATAACTTTATTGTGGAGACCTTTGTAGTCGGGGTCTACAATAGAGGCGGTTGGAGGTTACACGGAGAAAGATTTTTTTTTTTTCCCCCCACCAGACCGATGATCTTCAGAGAAGTCTTACCCCTTAGCCAGACCAGGTGTGATAAATGAGCTGGATTGAACCCCAAATTACTGACGACATATGTCGGATGTTTACAGATAGAAACCCTGCTTTTTAAATTGTGTTTTTAAATGGAGACTGGATTTGAACTTAAATGAACTGCAACCAGTTGGGGTAAATTAGCCATGTGCCATGTTTGGGTTCCTTTACTTAGCCAGTAAACTGTGGTGCTTTGTAAGACTATTATTGTTCGTGGGAAAAGGATGTTAGCTGCTTGGACACCAACAAAAGAATGAACGTGAGTGATTGCACAGCAACCATTTTCCCTCCTGTTTCAGAAATGAACGATTTTCCTAATAAAAACTATATTGATACATGTTGTATCCCGTATCAGTTTATACAGAGACCTATGATTGTGAAGGACATTTGAACCTTATGTTCAACCCGTGTTTAGTGGTGATCCTGAAACAACTGTGCCTCACTACAGTAAACTGAATACTGGAGTTATTTTACCCTGCAGTATTACCTTAACTTTTGTATAGTAACAGATACATATTTCCTCTTGGGAAGGTAGGATTATTATTTTTTTTTTTTTAAGTTTGGCTGGTGGAAACCTCTTTAAGGCTTGTATTAGATTTCTAGAAGTGTCACTGATTAAAGTGAAGAACTAACCTTAATCGTATAGGGTGGGAAGGGGCATCAGTACTCAGATTGAGGTGGAACCAGAACCTTGAAAGCAGTGGAAACCAAGGTATCCCTTTTTGCTTTTCTCCTTTTTGTTTTGTGGAAAAGTTTCACCTTCCCATCACCTGAGTCACCTGGTATTTGCATCTCCGTGTGCTTGGTAAAAGGCAGTGTCCTTGACTTCCCTCACTCGTAGTAGATGACCACCAGAGACTTGGTCTCAGAGAGGAAAGAAGGAAGGTTATTCACTAGGTTTTGTCTTAGCTGCTTAGGGCAGACACGTGCTATCCTACTACCCAGTGCAAAAAGTGGTGGTGATAGCACATAGCCATTTTAATATGTCTCTATACATGCTGAACTCTGGTTCAAATATTTCATGTATACATTATTATTCTCACAATTCTGTGAAGAAAATGAAACATAGATTAAATTTTGATCTAGATCACATTTTGAGAGTAGAAATACTGAAATTTTAAACACCAGTTATCTGACTTCAAGAGTCTTGAGTTCTTCGGAGTCCATGTTAGCGTTGTTTGGTGCCTTTGAGTCTAAGTGGAACTCCTAATCACTTTGAAATTTATAGACTAAATTAAATGATAAATCCCACCCTTTTGTAACATAAAAGTGGAATGAAAATGAGAGAGTGTGTTTTCCTGCTTTGCCCACAGTCAGGACAAAGCTTTGGTGAGCTAAGAGCTTTATATCCTGATCCACAGTCAGCAGGAAGTAGAGAGATACATGGGCCTGGCCTAGACTTTTGAAACCTCAAAGCCTAACCCCAGATACACACTTCCTCTAACAAGGCTTCGCCTCCTAATCCTTCTAATTAGTCACATTCAAACCACCACAAAGATCAGTGGTGTGTTTGTTATTGCCACTTTGCTTTTTCCCCTTAAAATAATCTCTTAAAAATCTTAAGTACTGGGTGAAGTCATGAAGACAAAAGGGTTGGGTTTCTGGAACCATTTCAGTCTATTCAACCATTCACTGGCTTTTTCTGCCCTTGTCTTTCCTTGCTTGTTACATAGTTCGAACCCTGAGTTTCTGGTGGCAGTTCTTCAAAAAGTTTTTGCAGCAGTTCAATTTAGTTAATCCAGTCTGTTCTTTAAACAGCAGTGTATGGGAGATCTGTTTTGTAGCTGGAGAATTTCTCTCCAGCTCCCGCCAAGTCCCTGAGCCCACTTATAAAATAAACATACAGACTCTTACATTATTTAAACTGGCCATTAGCTCAGGCCTATCATTGTCTAGCTCTTACTCTTATATTCAGCCCATTTCTATTAATCTATACTTTGCCACGTGGCTCGTGGCTTACTGGTACCTTACATCTTCCTTGTCCTGGCGGTGACTCCAAGTAGTCTCTCCCTCTGCCTTCCTGTTCCCTCAATTTTCCTCTCTGTTAGTCCAGTCCAAACTTTCTGTCTGGCTACTGGTCAATCAGTGATTTATTTATATAGAGTGATATCCATAGTACTTCCCCTTTTCTTCTTTTTCAAAAAGGAAGGTTTAACTTTAACATAGTAAAATTACATATAACAAAACAATTATCAAGCAAGAATTACAGTTACAACATTAAAGAAGATATCCTACCTATCTTTTAATTTATTTTATTTTTTATTTATATTTATATTTATTTATATTTATTTTATTTTTTATTTATTTGTGAGTCTAAGGTTTTATATCTAACCCATCTTTTATCATAACTGAGGAAATTATAACTATCTAGTCTTCAACCACATCAAAGACGTCAGAAGGATATAATACTACCTGAGAAACGGGAGAAGGATGTAAGCAACTTTCAAGAGTCTTGCAGGGTAGACAGAGACAGCTGTCAGCCTGGACAGTCATCCAAAGTTTTCTTGTAAAGTTGGGGCATCTGTCTTTAGCCCACAGGGCTAGAGTCTCTCAGTCATATATATATAAAGTCCTGTAGAATGTCGGGCAGTTTCCTTTGCGAAGCAGCAACCTGAAGGGCCATTTTGCCAAGCAAAGTTCAGTGGTTACCTTCTTATGGGTTCTGCATGTCCAGTCTATCAAGCAGTCCAGGCAAGAACAGTTTTTTTGCCCAAATGGCTATTTTTGCCAAGAAGAAGATAAACTCCATATAGAGTGTCTTTGATGCCCATCCTCCTCTCTGAAGTAAATCCAGTGTTGCCAGGAGCAGACATGTCTCACTGTTTAGAAAGTCTAAATTTTTAACCTTTTAAATGCCATATTCTGTAGGTCTTTGAAGTGTTTGAAGATTACCTATCTATCTGAAGTATATCTATGTATACCTAGAAAACTTAACTAACATGGTTACAAGTTTGACTATCATAGAAGACTAATTATTAATCTGTATTTCTTAATTATCCATTACAATCCAAATGAGTTATATAAACATAATATCTCAAACGAGAATAGAAATATATATACAGTATAACAAAATTAAGTTTAAACTTGTATCAATAAACTAAAATCTATACCCATGTAAAACATTTTTTTTTTTTTTTTTTTTTTTTGGTTTTTCGAAACAGGGTTTCTCTGTGTAGCTTTGCGCCTTTCCTGGAACTCACTTGGTAGCCCAGGCTGGCCTCGAACTCACAAAGATCCGCCTGGCTCTGCCTCCCAAGTGCTGGGATTAAAGGCGTGCGCCACCACCGCCCGGCACGGGCCCCATGTAAAACATTTTAAACAAGTTGTTCTTTAAAAGTAGGTTCATTAATCTACCCTTTTATCCTATCATCTATATCCTATATATCTATATCACTGTTTGCAGTGACATTCTAGTTATTTATTTTTCTTAAAAGGACATCCATCTTTTATTCATTACCTTGTTTTTCATGGATTGAGAACTTGCTTTCTGTGTATTACAGAAAGATAGTGAAGATCCATATGAGGGTTTTGATGTGTATCTTGGTAATTACAGCTCCATAGCTGTGGGTACACTAGAACGTTTACAAAACTTGTAAAGTTCATTGTATTGTAATTTAAAATCAGTTAACTTGGCTGGAGATGTAGCTCATTGCTATGTAGAGTTTGCCTAGCGTACATCATGTCCTAAGTTTGATGGAAGCATGGAAACGTGAAGAGGAAAATAGAGGTGGGTTTTTGATTCTGTAACATGTAATTTCTGCCTAGAAGATCCAAGTGTGTGATCCATTTACACTTACCAGGAATCTTCTTTAGGTAGCATGAGGATAGAGAGGAGAATTGAGAAGTTAATGATGTGTTGAAGTTAAAAGTCCTCATCACCCCTCCACCAAACCACTGGAAAGGGGAAACCAACTAATGTATGTGCTGTGACAGAAACCAGGGTACTTCAGTGCTATTTATTAGGAGACACAACTGAGATTTCAATACTTGAGTTGTCTATGAAGGCATGCCCAAGTTAAATAAATGTTAATTTAAAATGAAATAGATAATTTTCAGTTGTCAAGGAATCATGATATTCTTGAATATTTGTATTTGTTTGCTTTGTAGGTATGTATGTTCCCTTCAGTAAACATGAATAACTTTCTGATGAAATGGCAGATTTCTAACATCTGAAAATTTCCTTTTTCCCCAGCATGTTTGCCTTTGTGTGTTTGATGTCTCCTTTTTTATTTAGTTTTAAATTGAGATAATTTACGTACTGTAAAATTAAGCCACTGAAAGTATTGGATATGATGCGCTTTAGACCATTCACAAAGTCATACTTGTATCACCACTGATAACAGTTTTTCTTAGTCCAAAGAAGTCCTATATCCAGTTGTTGCCATAGTAGTCACTCCTTAAAATTCATCTTTTCCCCCACACCATAGCATCTGTCTGTGATTTGCCTGTCATGAACATTTTATTTTATTATTTTATTTTATTTTATTTTATTTTATTATTTTATTTTATTTTATTTTATTTTATTTTATTTTTTGGTTTTTCGAGACAGGGTTTCTCTGTGTAGCTTTGCGCCTTTCCTAGAACTCGCTTTGGAGACCAGGCTGGCCTCGAACTCACAGAGATCCACCTGGCTCTGCCTCCCAAGTGCTGGGATTTAAGGCGTGTGCCACCACCGCCCGGCCATGAACATTTTATATAAATGGAATCACACAACATTGGCCTTTTGTGTCTGGCTCATTTTCATTGAGCATAATGTTCTCTGGCTTTGTCTGTGTTGTAGCATGTACCAGTAATTTGTTTCTTTTTGATGGAATAGTATTCTGTTGTGTGAATGTCAGGTATTGAGTTATTTCTACTTCACTGGCTAGTACAAGTATTCATCTACATGGGAACAAATTTTGTATGGACATAGATAGGTTTTCAGTTCTCTTGTTGATATCTAGGAATAGAATTGAAGTGTTATGTTGTATGTTTAACTTTTTATCTAATGCAGAGTCTCATGTAGCACAAGCTGGTCTCAAACTCTATGTGAGGACAAGACTGTTGTTGAGCTCTGTCTTAGTTAGGTGCTGTGAAGAGACACTGTAGTTGGAAGTTTTCCTGTGCCCACCCAGCTCCCTTGTCCTGGTGGTCCCACAGCTGCTCAGACCCAAATGAACATACAGAGGCTTATATTAATTAAAACTAACTCCATATAGAGGCTTATATTAATTAATTAAAACTAACTCCATTCTTCAATGCCCATCATCCTTTTTTGAACTAAATTGGTACTGTCAGGAACAGATGGGTCTCACTGTCACGAAAAGCCTTAATTTATTAAAATATCTTAAATGCCATATTCTGTAGGTCTCTGAAGTGTTTGAAGACCACCTGTCTAAATAAAATACATCTCTGTTTAAACCTTGATAACATACCTAACATAACTATAAATTTGATTATTACTGATGACTAACCACCTGTATTTCTTAATTATACATTACCCTTTTAAATGAGCTGCATAGGTATAATACCTTAAAGAAGAGTATATATATATATATATATATATATATATATATATATATATATACACAGTATAACAAAAGTAACCTTAAATTTGTATCAATATACAAAAATGTCTTGAGTAGAAACACATACACTATAACAAAAATAACCTTACATTTGTATCAGTATATAAAAATCCATACCAATGTAAAATATGTGAGATTAATACTTGTTTTGTAGTTTATAGTAGATTCAATAATCTACCTTCTTATCCTATTCTTTCCAAATCCCCTCCCCCTTTTTTTCAGAAAGAAATCATTAAATCTAACCCCCATTCTTAGTTTTATCCCTTACTATGACTAGTAACAATTTGCAACCAACTCCTGATACAATGACAAACATACACAATACCTCCCTCCCACCCCCCATCCCCACACAATCAAAACCCACCCATCCTACCTCTCGGGAATGTTTGCATGGCATTCTTAAAATTACTTCCTGTTGTCTTGGGTTGATGACATCTTTAGTCGACCCTGAGAAAATTGGGATAATGGTCAAGTCCTAGGAACTAGGTGTGTTATTTTTTGTTTAGTCTCTGTGTAGAGAAAGTGTAGAGTCCATCTGAAGTCTTGGCTGAATCGTCTGTGAGGCTGGGCCATTTCAGCTGTTTTGAAATTGTCCTGAGCAGTTTGTAGTTTAAAGTTGATCTTTGTGTGGCATTACAACAATCCAGGTGGAATCCTCATTGTGGGGCCCCTTCATCTTTTTGGAGACTTCAAAGGTTGCTGTTAGGAATGATCACAGTTCACTGCAGAATCTTAAACATTTTAAATATCGTATGCAGCAGATTTCTGAGAGGTTAAAAGACCACAATCTATAGCTGGGCGGTGGTGGTACACATCTTTACTTCCAGCACTCTCGAGGCAGAGGCAGGCGGATCTCTGTGAGTTCAAGGCCAGCCTGGGCTATAAATCAAGTTCCAGGACAGCCTCTAAAGCTACACAGAGAAACTCTGTCTTGAAAACAAAACAAAACCAAAAACAGACCACAATCTATTAAGTATATCTGGGTACACAAACTTAATTCCTAGTTACCTGATTCAGACTCAAGCCCTAAATCATGCACAGGAAGCTAGATAAAGCCTATTTCTAGAATTAGTTAATACTCTATATGACCATTAATATCACAACAGAGTTTAAATATATATATATTAATCTTAAAATTTAGAGATAATATTTATACTTGAGTCACAATAGAATAATCCCTTAATTTTTGTTTTCTTCTGTCCTGTACCAGGTTGCTCTTCTGACATGAGATAGAGATTTTTGGATTTTCCTTTAACAATTATGCTTGGTTTTAGAGAAGGAGAGAGTCACACTCTATCTCCAAAGTCAGCTTTATTTTTAATTGAATTGGGACCACAAACAGACTATTTGCCTTTTATGTTTGTAGAGAGCCGCAGAAAAAGTATTGGGAAAGATTTATGAAAGTTTATCCTGTTGGACATGTGCTTTACCATTAGGCCAAATTTACTTTTTTTCTTGGGACATTTTTCTCTGCATATGTCTTAATTGTCCAGTGGGCTTCAGATTCTTTTTTTTTTTTTTTTTTTTTCCAGGGCTGAGGACCGAACCCAGGGCCTTGTGCTTGTTAGGCAAGCGTTCTACCGCTGAGCTAAATCCCCAACCCCAGGGTTCAGATTCTTTAGCTGGATGGTTCTATTATTCTAGAAAGACAAAACCAAAACAAAAACCCTTCCCCAATCCTGTCTTTGGGGAATTCCTTTTTTGTCAGGTTATATCTTTGTTAAGGCAAGATGTTTTTTGGCAACAAGAAAAATAGTATTTTTTAATAATGCAATTTTTTTTCTCACTTGATCAAATGAAAGAGATTGTTAGTCTTAATAGTCTGGATTGAATGACCAAGCTGTTTGAACTATCGCCTCCTAATCAAGAGGCCTTTCCTATTTAAATCTAATCTGTATCAATCTTGATGGTATCCATAGTGTTTCTTCTCCTGTGGAAACAAAAGCAAAACTTCTTCCCCAATGTAACACATATCCTGGTTTCCATTCTGAGGTCAACACATCTTTAAAATATATAAGGTGATTTAATTCATTTTTTTTCTATTATCTAGTGACTCTCCACAGCCGTTGTTCCTTGTTTATTAGCATTTAAAAAAAAGTCAAAGCACTGTGTACTCTATCTCTGGGAGCCTTTGTTACCCATTTCTGTCTATTAAGCATATCTTTAAAGTGCAATTGGATCTTTCTTTCTTTCTTTTTTTTTTTTTTTTTCAGACAGGGTTTCTCTGTGTAGTTTTTTTTTGATGCTTGTCCTGGATCTTGTTCTCTAGACCAGGCTGGCCTCGAACTCACAGAGATCCTCTTGGCTCTGCTTCCGGAGTGCTGGGATTAAAGGCGTGTGCCACTGCCACCCGGTGCAATTGGATCTTTCTATAACTGCCTGTCCTGTAGGATTATGTGGTATACCTGAATATGCAAAAAACTGTTTCATTTTACTAAAGACATATGCTGGATCATTGTCAGTCTTAATTTGTACAGGTATCCCCATAATGGCCATTGTTATGAATTATTGTGCCGGGGGTGGGGGAGGAACATGATAGCAGTAGACGGGGTCGGGACAGGAAAGGATAGCTTCCTGCGTGGGCATGGCAGTGGAGGTGGCTAGTATTTACAACCTGGATGCTGCATCCACATGGAGCGTGTATTGTAATAGAGAGATGAAGAGAAAGATAGGAAAGAGAGAAACAGAAAGAGGAGAGCGAAAGAGTGTATACCTCGTGGGAGGAAAAGTGGAAGAGAGAGAGGATTGGGAGGAGTTTTTCCTTAGAATGAGACTTTTAACTTCAGGATACAGGGGTGGGATTTCTAGGGGCAGATCGGAATATTAACAGCCATGACACATTCTAATAAATGTGTAAATACAGAATCAGCCTTTTCAGAACTTAAAGCAGTTGCCTGTTAAATCCTGAACATGTATCTATACTTTAATTTTCCAAACTCTAAAAAATGAAACACATCCTTTTGCCAAATTTCATTTCTTTCAATGCACTTTGGGTTACTTTCTGTAGCTAATGAAGTTTGAATATACAAAGAACAAGTGGGGGGCTGGGGGACTGTAGAGATGGCTCAGAGGTTAAGAGCACTGGCTGCTGCTCTTCCAGAGGTCCTGAGTTCAGTTCCTAGCAACCACATGGTGTGTCTCAAAACCACCTGTAACGAGATCTGCTGACTTCTTCTGGCCTGCAGTCATACATGCTGTATACATAATTATAATAATAAAAAAAGAACAAGTAGGACATTTTCTTATAATTTTCTTTGGCTTGTTGCCATGTGATAGAAAAATCTGTCCTTCAAACCTTTGCATTTGAAGAAAATGCAAAATCATTGGTTTCTTATGAAATTCTGAGGCTTCTAGTACATTTCCTACCAATAGCTGATGAATTTCATCATTTCCTTGTGCTAGAAGGCCTGGTAGATCTATATGTGATCTGATATGTGTTATAGACAAAGGATGATTTCTATTTTTGATTACTTGTAGTTGAATAAATAACAAATTAATTCTGAATAATCAGGAATAAGTTCAGCAGTTTCAATATGTAAAGCAACTCTTTCTACATATTGGGAGTCAGTAACTATATTAAGAGGTTCTGAAAAATCTAATAATACCATGAGAATAGCATATAATTCTGATTTCTGAATTGAATTATAAGGATTTTGAGCCACTTAATTTTCCTGACTTATAACTTGACTTTCCTGATTTATTTGCATCAGTATATAATGTAGGGGCTCCAGAAATTGTTGTTACCTCTATTATATGAGGGAGAATCCAATTAGTTCTTTTTATAAACTGAAGTCTCTTGTTTTTGGGGTATTTGTTGCTAATTTCTTCCTAGAAATTACTGCAAGCTCTTTGCCAATGTTTATTTTTTGCCCATAATGAGGCAATTTCAGCATTGTTAATTTCTGTTGGGGCTATTCCTGCTAATTGATGAAGTTTCAATTTTCCTTTCAAAATCAATTCAGATACCTTTTTTTTACATAGGTCTTTAATTTTTTCTGTTTGTGTGGTAAAAATATCCATTCTAAGATACTATCTTTGTGCATAAGAATTCCTGTAGGAAGCCAGGCGTTGGTGGTACATGCCTTTAATCCCAGCACTTGGTCGGGCAGAGGCAGGCCTGGTCTTCAGAGTAAGTTCCAGGACAGGCTCCAGAGCTACACATAGAAACTCTGTCTCACAAAACAAAACAACAACAACAAAAAAGAATTCCTGTAGGAGAATGAGTAGAAGGTAAAATAACCAGAATACAATCAAGCTCTGGATCTAAGTGATCTATGTGTGTATATTGTAATTTCTTTTCTATCAGCCAAATCTCTCTTAGTTTCAGCTGGTAGCTTTCATGGACTATTTAAGTCCTTAATCACCTTGTAAGGTTTGAAGTAACTTACTTAGTTCTTGAGTTGTTAATCCAATTATGGGCAAAAGCTAGTTAATATCTCCCAGCAATTTTTTAAAATCATTAAGGAGTTTGTAATTGATTTCTCCTGATTTGTGCTTTCTGTGGTTGAATTGTCTGTAAACCTATCTTAAATCCTAAATAATAGGATCTTCTCTTTGTGTGTGTTCTCCCCCCCCCCCAGCAATTTATAATCCCCAACAAGGCAAAATTCCCTTTATTTCATCAAACATTTTTTTCTAAAATATATGTCTGAATCAGCCAATAAGATATCATCCATACAATGGTAAATTGTAGATTGAAGAAACTGTTTAGGAATTAGTTTTAATGGCTGTTGTATAAAATATTGAAATAAGGTGGGGCTGTTTAACATTCCTTTTGGAAGAACTTTCCAGTGGTACTTTTTAACAGGCTGGGGATTATTATAAGTAGACACAGTGAAGGCAAAATTTTCTCTATTCTGTTCTTGTAAAGATATAATAAAAAAAACAGTCTTTTAGATCAATCATTATAATCGACCCATCCTATCTCTCCTTCTGGGCCTATACACTCAACCCATCTTGTGCTTTGTTTTACCTGAGATAAAGTTCCATCCCTAGAAGCAGAACAGTTACCTCTTGAAGAGTCCAAACTGAATGCTTAAGATTTTGGTGAAATACCTGCTCCTATGTCTACCAAATCCTCAATTTCATTGCCATTTATTTGTATTTTTAGCTTTGGCCTTTGATCATTTATAGAAGTTTGCCAAAATACTTGTTTTATGGTCTCTCCAGGAAATTAATCCACTGAAGCTGTTTTTTCATCCAGAGCAGTATAGTTTTTAAAAACAGGTGTTAAGTCCAGTAGGAGCAATAGGGTCTCAGCAGACAGAAGAGTCAGAGACATTCTACTAGGGGTTCCACAAAAATATCAAGCTAACATCCATAACATATATGGAGAGTACCTGGCATAGACTCAGTTGCTACTTCAGTCTCTGTGAGCCCCTACGTGCCCTACTTAGTTCAAGTCTGTGAGCCATGTTCTCCTGGTATTTTTGACCCCTCTGGCTCCTACATTTCTTCCTCTTCCTCTTCCACAGGGTTCCCTGAGCTCCAAGAGGAGGGACCTGATGGAGATAGTCAGTTTGGGGTCTCTCTCCTAATGTTTGACTGTGTGTCTCTGCATCTGCTTCCATCATTTGCCAGAGGTAGTCTCTTTAATGACAATTGGGCTAGGCACTGATCTATGATAATATAAGGATATAAGGAATCATTCTGTTGATTCTCTTCCCCTGCCCCATAGGTCTCTGGGTTATCCAGCCTCCTATTCCTGATCATCTAGGCAGTGTTGGGCATGGGCTCCTTCATGTGCTGTGGGCCGTTAGACCAGTTATTGTTTGACCACTTCCCAAAGTACTGTGTGTCCATTTTCCCACTACATCTTGTAGGCGGATTAGATTATAGGTTGAAGGTTTTGTGGCTGGCTTGCTGTTCTATTTCAAACTCTGAAAGCCTTGCCTAGTTATAGAGGATGGCCAGTTTAGGCTCCGAATTCTCCATTACTAGGAGTCCTCCCTAGAGTCACCCTTGTAGAATACTGAGAGTTTCTATTTGTCTAGCTTTCCACATCAATCCCCACTACGACCACCAGATGCCTTCGAATTTCAGTCATCCCCCCAACCCCTCTAGCCTATCCCTTCTGTTCCCAATCTACCTGCAAAATTTATTGTTTCCCCTTCCCAAGGAGATTCATGTATCCCTCTTAGAGCCCTCTTTGTTACTTGACCTCAGCATGATTATCATTGACTTAACAGCTAATATACACTTAGAAGTGAGTACATACCATGTTTGTCTTTTGGGTCTGGGTTATGCACTCACTTTTTCTTTTTCTTTTTTTTTCTTTTTGTAATTCCACCCATTTGCCTGCTTACAAATTTCATGATGCCATTTGTTTTTGTTTGTTTGTTCTTTTAAACAGCTGAGTAACACTCCATTGGGTAAATGCACTACATTTTCTGTCTCTATTCTTCTGTTGAGGGACATCTAAGTTGTTTCCAGTTTCTGAGTGCTATGAACAAAGGTGCTGTGAACATAGTTGAGCACATGTCTTTGTGGTAGGGTGGAGCATCCTTTGAGTATATGCCCAAGAGTGACATAGCTTGGTGTTGAGGTAGATTGATTCCCAGTTTTCTGGGAATTGAATTCCCAGTGATTGAATGAGTTTGCACTCCTACCAGCCATGGAAGAGTGTTCCGATAATGCAGGAAATCCATGGGTTATTGAGAAAGGGACTATTTATTAATGGATTATATGGGGGAACAACTCACTGGTACAGGATGAGGCAGATTCAGTCGCAAGAGTCCCTAGAAGGCTGAGAACCGGTCCGCACTGCTTCACAAGGTCTTTACTATCCAAGACTGCTCGAGAGAAGGGGCCCTGCGTTCATGGTCCCCAGATCTTAAGCTAGCCAAGAGGCCTAGGGACTGATACCCCAAGGCCATAGGTGGAACAAATACCCACTACATTTCCCTTGTTCTGCATCCTTGCCAGTATGAGCTGTCACTTGTGTTACAAAATGAGTTCCAGCACAGCCAGAGCTGTTACACAGAGAAACCCTGTCTGGAAAAACCAAAAACAATAACAAAAAACTCCAAAAAACAAAGATACCTTACCTATCGTGTTATAGTCACACCTAGTTCTCTCCTACCCACTAACTCCTGAACCTTAATCTCTGAGACCTACTAATCAATTCTTTATTTCTGGGTTCACTTTTATTTTTAATATTACACAAGGGCTGGAGAGATAATTAAGAGTGCTTGCTGTTCTTATCAAGGACCTAGATTTGGTTCCCAAACCCATGTCAGTCTGCTTACCAGCACCAGTCTTAAAAAAATATAACAAGAATGTTATATAAATTATGCATTATGTTGCTTACTGGGTTCTGCCTCTTCTTTCTCCACCTTTTTTCTTTGTGTATGTGTGTTGTGTACATGCATTTGTATGTATGTGGAAGCCTAAGATTGATGTCAGGAATCATTCTCAGTTCTTTTCAACCTTATTCATTGAGGCAGGATCTCAGTGAAACCCACAGTTTGGCAATATGCTAGACAGCCTGCTCTGAGGATTCTGTCTTCATCTTCTGAGTCTGCATATTTTGCTAGTCCTCAAGCATGTATGGCAGCTTTTCTGTGGAGCCATATCTCCCCAGACTCAGTGTTGTTATTTCGTAATTAATTCTCTGGAGATTATCTGGTCCATAATATAAAAAAAATGAGTCATTCTTTTTTATTGTTGAGTAAGTAGTAGTTGTGGGTATGTATTTATTAGAACTTTTTAGTCATCTGTTAAAGGACATCTACGCTAATGGTTATGAGTAAAAGTTTTATAAAGATTTATTCATAGTTCATTTGTGTGCATGCATAAATTTTCATTTCTCTTCCCAGGAGTGTAATTGATGGGTCTTATGGTTATTGTATGTGTAGTGTTTTTCTTTTCTTCTTCTTCTTTTTTTTTTTTTAAAAGAACTTGCTAAACTGTTTTCCAGATTTGCTGTACCATTTTACTTCCTTACCAACAATGTATGGACTGATCCTCCTTGACAGCATTTGGTGTTAACACTGTTTTTCATTTTAGCCATTCTGGTAGGTATCTAAGTGATATGTTAGTGAGGTTTTAATTTGCATTTCCCTGGTGGCTAATTATGTTAATTTACATGTGCCTGTTTGCCTATATGTTCTCATAATTGAAATGTCTCTGCATGTCTTTTGACCCTTTTCTAATTGGATTGTTTCCTCCCCTTTTTTCCCTGTTGAATGATAACAGTTCTAAGTATATTCTAGATTCTAGTCCCTTATTAGATATGTAGTTTTCATATATTTTATCCAAGCTTGATAACTGCCTTTTTATTGTTATAAAGGGGTCTTTTGCAAAACATGATTTTTAATTTTGGTAAAGTCTAATATGTCATTTTTCTTTTTATGTGTTTTGCTTTTTACTGTCATATTTAAGAACTCTTTCTAGACATAGATCCTGAAGATTCCTTCTCTGCCCCCCTTAAAAAGAACAAGTCATCTGGTTTTTTAATACAAATACAGATGTGATCTATTTGAAGCTATGGATTTCAAGTTGTTATAACAACATTTATTAAGTTTTTTTTTACACTTTTGTCAAAAATAATTTGGGCATATTTGTGTAAGTCTGTTTCTGTTTTGGGGTTTCTCCTCTGTTCCATTGAGCTACCTGCCTATTATTCACCAGCACAGCACAGTCTTGAATCTTGATTATTGAAGCTATGTTGTAAAGCTAGAATAGATAGATTTCCTCACCATTTGTTTGTGATCTGGCACTGAGGATTGATTGGATTCCTTGTATGTGCTATGCAACCACTCTACTACAGAGCTACATCTCCTGTCCACTGTTCTAAAAAAAAAAATTAGGACAACTCTTCTAGTTGTCTCCCCTCCACCCTCTTTCTTCGTTACTGTTCTGTTACTGTGAGGAGACACCGTGACCAAGGCAGGTTACAAAGAGGGTGAGTCAATGATCATCATGGTGGGAAGCAGGCAGGCAGGCGTGATGCTAGAAAAGTAGCTGAGAGCTTTATATCTTGATCCACAGGCAGCAGGCAGGGGGGTGGGGCTGGCTTGGGCTTTTGAAACCTCAAAAGTTCACCCCGAGTGATACACTTCCAACAGCACACCTAAGTGTGTTCAACTAAGCATTCAGACATAGCAACCTATAGGAGTTCTCATTCAAACTACTATCCTTGCCTTATTTCTAATATTTGGGCAAAGCATTCACTTTACCATTAAGTAAAATCTAAGGGCCCCACCATTTGTCAAATAAGGATTTTCCTTCTATTCCTATTGTTAAGATGAAGTTTTGCTGTATGTCCTTGGCCGGCCTGATACAGACTATGTGTTCCATGTTGGCCTTGAACTAGTAACAGTCTCCCTGACTCAGCTTCAGCCTCCAGTATCATGATCACAAGCATGCACCACACCCTACTTGAGAACTTTCCTTTTTAAAATCATGAATTTGTCAATAATTCTTTGTGTTGATGATGTTCACATGACTTCTTTTTAGCTGTTAAAATGCTATACTATGTTAATTTCTTGAACCTAGCCTTACCTCCCTAGCATAATCCCACTTGGTGTGGTACATAATTATTTCTAGATATTGCTGTATTTTAGTTACTGTTATTCTGTTAAAGATTTTGTTTATATTTCTGAGGGATATTGGTTTGTGGGTTTTTTTTTTTAGAATTTTTTAAAATTGAGGCCTCAATTTTGTTGTCTTGGCATTTCCAAGGGTGTTGCTGCTTCTATTTGGGGGAAGGAAAGTACAACTGTCAGGCCCAAGCACTATATTTCTTACTTAATTTTTGATGGAACAACAGTCCACAAATAAGCTGCTCTGGCAGAGAAAAATACAAGCCTCTCAGAGAAGAGTTTACGAGAGTGGAGACCAGTTCTCTTTTTTAAAGAAATTTTTGTGTGTATGTGTGTGTGTGTGTGTGTATGTGTGTGTGTGCGCGCGCGCGCGCGCACGCGCGTGCCAGAATGTATGCACCGTGTATGTTTAGTATCTGAGGAGACCAGAAGAGGGCTGTGAATTTAGAGTTGGAGTTGTGAGTGGTTGTGAGTCACCCAGTGGGTGCTAGGAGCTAAACTTCAGTCCTTTGGAAGAGCAGCAGATGTTTTCCATAGGCTCATAATTTCTCTTTGGGACATTTTTTGAGTTGTGAATTAAAAACTGGGTGTGGTGATGTGTCACTTTAATCTCAGCATTTGGGGAGACAGGATCTCTGTGAGTTGAAGACCAGCCTGGTTTTTCATAGTGAGTTCCAGGCCAGCAAGGCTACATAATGAGACACCCCCCCCCCTAAAAAAAAGTGACCATAAATTTCTTGGCAAACTATAAGGATATTTAAATTATTTGTTCTATAGTGAGTTTTGATTATTTTCTCTAAATTGCCATATTTATAGGTATAGAGTTCTCTCCACTTCTGTCTTATCTTTCTAATACAGTTTCTCTAGTGATTTTCCTAATCTTTTTAATGCAGTTAATTTTTTTAGGGTTTATTAATATTTATATTTTTAACTTTTTCATTTTATTTTATCTTTTTCCTTTTATGCTGTTCTGTGCTTTATATTTTTTCTGTCTATGCTTAGTTGTTGTAGGGTTGATTTTATTTTTTTCTTTCTTTCTTGTATTTTTTTTCTCACTTTACCAGTTTTGATGTTACATACATTTTTTGCCTTTTCTTTTTTTTTTTTTTTTTTTTTGGTTTTTTCGAGACAGGGTTTCTCTGTGCAGCTTTGCGCCTTTCCTGGAGCTCACTTGGTAGCCCAGGCTGGCCTCGAACTCACCGAGATCCTCCTGGCTCTGCCTCCCGAGTGCTGGGATTAAAGGCGTGCGCCACCAACGCCCGGCTCATTTTTTGCCTTTTCATAATCTCTTGAAATTTTAATGTGTTAGTCTAAAATTACTTTTGCTTTCTAACTTAATCAAACATTTTAAACTGCTCACCTCCCTCCTTATTTATATGCCTATTGTTAACTTTAGTTTGTCTTTACTTGGTCTTACACATTTGATTTTCTTTTTTACAGTAAATATTTATTTAGGATAAATATCCTTCCCTTTTCAGCTTTGTTATTTTCTTATTATTCTGTTCTTTGTTATGATGATGATGAAACCTAGGACCTTGTGCTTGGAGTGCAAACACACTTACCAGTGAGCTGTGTCAGCAGCCGAAACATCTGACTGTCGTAATATGCATTCTTCTAGCTATTTCAGCTCAACAGTGGTGATAAGCCTTTCTGATGTGCTGAAACTGTGTTTTATAGTTGTCATACTTTGGGATGTTCCTTATGTATGTATCCATGTTCACCTTTATTTATGCTTAACTTTTCCATGACTCATTCTCCATTTAAATTTGCAAATCTTTCTTTGTTGTTTCCTTTCTCTATCTTTATTCACTTCATCCATCACTACTTATAAATATTTATTTTATTTAATTCTTTATTCCAATTTGGATCTAGTAAAATTTCCAATTGCTCATCAGTCATTCATTTGAAATTTAGAATTTCCTCCTGATTGTAACTTACATACCTTCAATACTGAATTTTGTTTTTAATTGGATAACATGTTTTTTAGCCCTTAATTTATTTAGTGTTTCTGTTACATTCCAGGTCTTTGGTGTGTTTGTTTTTGTTTTTTGAGATAACGTATTACGTTTTAGCCCTAGATTGCCTGGAACTCTCCATGTAGGCAAGGCTTGTCTTGAACTCAGAGCACCTGTCTGTGCCTTCTGTGCTGGGAGTAAGAGCATGGACATCCACTCCTCACTCTCAGTTGTGTTTTTGTGTTTGAAAAAGGTTTGGAATTTATTCCTTTGTATTTTGAGTTTGTGTTAAATAAATAACTGGGGTCCCTCTCCCCAGTTAATAATTTTCCTTAGTCATTTGAAAATGTTTCTGTTTTCGTTTTGTTTTGAGGCAGGATCATGCTTTGTAACCCAGACTGGTGTGAACTGGAATCTTGTAGCTCTGGTTTCCCGAGTGCTAAGGTTACAGGTGTGCCACCATGTAACACAGTAGTGGGGATGGCACCTTGGGCATCTGACATGCCAAGCAAGTGTTCTCCCAACTGAGCTACTTTCCAGTTCCTACTTCAAAGACTTTTTATTGCTTTGTTATGTTATCTAAAATCTTTGGAATAATGTTTAATGACAATAGTATACATTTTAAGGGCCTTAGATTTATGATTCAGTGTTTCATCTTTAATAGTATATTTGCTATTGATTTCTGATGTCATCATGTTGACAAGGTTTTTATACCTAATTAAGTGGTTTTTTTAATTATGAATAAATAAAATTTTATCAAATGTTTTTTTCTGTTATTTAACTAAGTTATGTGTCTGTCTTTCTTAAACCAGTAAATCTTTTTTACAAAAAAAGGTTTGCTTTTCAAAAACTTCAGGAAGTCAATGAGTTTTCCAAGTGTCATTATGAGCAAATTTTATTATATATTTAATGTTCAGTGTGCTCTAGGTTTCCCAGCCTTTTTTTTTTTTTTTTTTTTTTTTTGGAGACAGGGTTTCTCTGTGTAACAGTCCTAGCTGTCCTGGAACTTGATTTGTAGACCAGGCTAGCCTCGACCTCACAGAGATCTGCCAGACTCTGCCTCCCAACTGCTGGGATTAAAGGCATGCACCACCGCTGCCCATCGGTTTCCCATCTTTTGTGAGTTGTCACCCATGCTGGAATGGGCCTTGGTGATACAACTGTTTTGGAATCATTTCTGCTCCTGAAGCAACCCCTAACCCATACTTCTGTAGGTAACCAATAAGATTTACTGGTTCACCAACTTGGACTTGGGTGGTATCTGTACTTTGTTTTGTCGTGGATCCCTATCTGGGGTGAGTAGGTAGATACCTGTGTTGTGTCTCTCAACAAAGACAGAAAAAGTTGTGTCACACAAAACCCCTACTTGCTGAAGTTTTGAATATCAATACTTTACATAATTTAGCATTTTTCTATGTTTATTGTTTTAAAATACAGAGTCTCTCTGATATAATATACATCCATTCCTCTGTAAGAATGAGACAATTACTGTGTGAGTTACAATGCTGAATATTAACTTTACATTCTCTTGAACAATCCTGCCAGGAAATAGGATTCCTTCTTTTTCTTGGAAGTTTGGTAGGATTTGATCAATAAACTGCCTTGTCTGTGTAGTGTTTTTAGGTGGAAGTGGGAGACAAAATATTACTGCTACTTACCCAATCAAATGACATAACTTAATGTTTTTCTAGTAAAGCACATTTATCTCCTCCCTCCCTCCTTCAGACTACACGTATACAAGCAACTGCTCTATCCCCAGCTTGCCTCCATGCTGTGATGTGCGTATTCATGTACATACAAGGGACTTACTCTGTAGCCCATACTGTTGCATTGGAACTTGAGATGTTATTCTTGCTTCAGCTTTCTCAGTGTTGGAGTATTAGGCATGAGTACTTGAAAAGGTCTTGTTGCATGTACTTTTTTCATAGCTTTCATAGCCCACATTGCTCTCAAATTTGTCCTTTTGCCTCATTCTCTAGATTGCAGGGATAGCAAGTATGTACCACCATGCCCAGTTTCTTTTATTGTTACTTTTTTTTTTTTTTTTTTTTGAGATATGTCCTAGAACTAGCTAAGTAGACCTTGAACTCAAAGAGATCCTCAGCACCTGGAGTGCTGGGATTTAAAGGCAAGTGCCACCATGCCTGGCCCTTTTATTATTAATAATAGCGTGCATTTGTTTACTTTTCTGTATTGGGGCTTGACTTCATTTTGTTGTCTTCTAGTTAACTTTTTTCTTTTTTTTTTTGCTTTATCTTTTAAATTCTTTCCTTTTTGGGTTTATTTTGATACTATTTGTTTCTTGAACTACTTTCTATGATTATAGATAAGCATTTAGAGAGATGTCTGGGTGGTTTTATAGATTTTGAAATCTTTTTTTTTAAGGGTTTATTTTTACTTTATGTGTATGAGTGCTTTCTTTGAATATATGTGTATGTACCATGTGCTTGAGGTGCCTATGAAGGCCAGAAGAGGTTGTCAGAGTCTCTGGAACTGGAGTTAGAAGTCTTTGTGAGCTGCCCTGTGGGTGTTGGGAACCTAACCTGGGTCCTCTGCAAGAGCAGGAAGTGCTCATAACCACTGAGCCGTCTGTCTCTACCCCTGTAGTGTGCTCTTTATTGCTTCTTTTAATGGATGACATTTAATTTTGTTTTCTGTGTCCTGAGGAGAGTTAAAATATTTTACTGCAAGCAAGATGCCTACTTAAAGTTCCTCAAGTAAAAGTAGACTTAATTATAGAGAATATTTGATTTTATAAGGAATGGAGCTTTTCCATGACCTCGGAAACAGGCAGTGGTTAGGAGGTCTTTATGATTTGCCATGCAAATCATAGTATCTTTAATTTTTTTTTGAGATGTTGATTTTGTTAACTTATTTTCATTATTCCTATAAATACAGATGTCGGTTACTTTATGCAATTATAACTAAAATAGATAGCATTTAATAATACAGTTTTTCAGTTTCCCTGGCAATTAGGAAAGTAGCCTCCCAGATCCTATTGTACATCACGGCAGATGAGGGAAGTCAGCAAAATTTGTATCAATTTATAATTAACTAGAATTTACCTAAATTTGGACTTTTTGTTATTTTTGTCTCATCCCTAGTTAAGAGTTGAAAAGCAGTTTCAAAAAAACAGTGTATTGGTGATTACATGTAACTAGAATACTTTCCTACTTATTTTCTATTTTCTACTTATTTCCTATTTTCTAAGCATTTAGCTTGCCTTCACACACACCACAGCTTTAAAATTTTTTTTCTTTCTTTTTTTTTTTTTTTGAGACAGGGTTTCTCTGTGTAGCTTTACACCTTTCCTGGATCTCGCTACATAGACCAGGCTGGCCTGGAACTCACAGAGATCCGCCTGGTTCTGCCTCCTGAATGCTGGGATTAAAGGCATGCGCCACCACCGTCCGGCTTAGTCTTAATATTTTAAAGTATCTGTAAAAAATTATTTTGTCTGTTCCTTAATGTTTAAGTATGGGTTAAAGATACATTGGCTTTGGATACCAGTTACAACTGGATTTTGTAGATTTACTAAGCATCACTAGAAATTACACAGGGGACATAAAAATTCGACTTGTTTGCTTAAGTAGTGACAGTTTTGTAACAAATACCGTATTTTATAATAGGAGGTTTTAGTTTTAAAAGAGAACATTTTCATTGGCTAAAGAGTTCATAGTGAAGAAGCAGATAAGGATTTATATTAGCATAATCTGACAATAAGATTATGGTTAAAAAGAACCAAGATTAGGTTTCCAAAATGAAGAGAAAAGCAAAATTTGATTTAACAATATAACTCAAATGTAAGTTTCAAGAGAAGATAGCTTTTTGAATATTAATGTTCTAAGTGATGTGGAATATGTAAATATTGATAACAGGGAAAAAAATCTGATCTTACAGTGTAATTCAGGTAGTGCTTTTTTTTTTTATATGTTTGATGATGACTTGTCTTTTTTTTTTCTTCTCCTTTTAGAATATGGTTTCTAGTTTTAGGGTTTCTGAATTACAAGTGTTACTTGGCTTTGCTGGACGGAATAAAAGTGGACGCAAGCATGACCTCCTGATGAGGGCGTTGCATTTATTGAAGAGTGGCTGCAGCCCTGCGGTTCAGATTAAAATTCGAGAATTATATAGACGCCGGTACCCACGGACACTTGAAGGACTTTCTGATTTATCCACAATCAAATCATCAGTTTTCAGTTTGGATGGTAGTTCCTCACCAGTAGAACCTGACTTGGCTGTGGCTGGAATCCACTCGTTGCCTTCTACTTCAATTACACCTCATTCACCATCATCTCCTGTTGGTTCTGTGCTGCTTCAGGACACTAAGCCCACCTTTGAGATGCAGCAGCCGTCTCCTCCCATTCCTCCTGTCCATCCTGATGTGCAGCTAAAAAACCTGCCCTTTTATGATGTCCTTGATGTTCTCATCAAACCTACAAGTTTAGGTAAGTATTAAAGAAAAATTACTTTTTAATTAAAAAAAATGTTTGTTTGTTTAGAAGAGAATAAAACAGTCTACAACTATTTATTAGTGATTTGCTGTTAATACCTTAAAAGTGATAGCCATGGTGGGCAAGAGGAATCTTAGGGTAGACACACTTACTGCCAAGTCTGACAATCTGAACTCAGTTACAAAGCCCCACAGGGTGAGAGGAGAGGACTTATTCCTGGAACAAGTTCTCTGATCCTGCATACGTGTATCACAGCATATATGGTCCCACAGATAAATAAATGCCAAAAATATTCATAAGAATGGATAGCCAGGCATGGTGATGTGCAGTAATCTGAGAGATCTTTGGGCTCAGGCAAAAATCCTCATAGGGAGTCCAGCCTGGGCTACCTAGTAAGTTTGAAGCCAGTCTGGATTACATAGTCCTTATCTCAAAACAAAAGCAAATCCTACCCCCCTTTAAAAAAAAATCAAGGGGCTAGGGAGATGCTTAAATGTGTAAAAGCAGCAAGCTTGAGGGCCTGTGTTTGAATACCTCGAACCCATGTAGACCCAGACTTATAATCTCAGTGTTCCTTCCTACAGGGAGGTGGGAAATGAAGATGAAAAATCTCAGA